>NC_140915.1:15586404-15631404 GCF_045865225.1 Trachurus japonicus | reverse complement strand
ATGACCTGAGGTGAGGAACTATCCACAAGTTTCCGAACGTCATCTATGGTCAAAAACGGAAGCCGGTTTTGCATTTGCGCTGGAATTGTACGTTTACGTTTCCATGGTTTTCAGTTGCGGTAAACGCATGGATCTATTAACGCTGGCTTTTAACACAGATGTCAATTTGTGTGATAATATCTATTGTTAAAAGCTGGTGCGATGATCCATGCGGTTTACAGATTTTCATTGAAAAAAAAAAATCCATGCATTTACAGCAACTACCGAAACCATGGAAACGTTAACATAAAATTCCACCGGAAGAGGAAAACTGGCTTACGTTTTTGACGTTCAGAAAAAGGTGGATAGATGAGCAGGAAAAGATAATAATGAAGAGATGAAGAGAATAAACAGATGAATTTATACTGTCAGAAGGTGTAATGTTGTGACCGCAGATGATGGTTGATGACTTATTGATTGATTGATTGGTAGGTAATCTAAGCTGACAGCGGTATTTGACCACCATGTTACAGTGGTCAGTGCAGAAGCTTCACGACTGACTTTATCAACCTGCAGACTTGACCAAACCATTTTACCTGCTTTACATAAAGTAACTAACTACACAGTATTAAACTGTGTTACTCTAATGTTGAGTGAATGAGAAGGAGCTAAACTAAAGATAAAGCACTTCTCTACAAACACTTTAAAGACATTGGATTGTTTCTGTTTGCATAGGCTATTCCTTTCCTCAGCTCTGTGCTGCTGGTTTTAAACCGTAAAGGGACCGATGCTGAGTGTCGTCCCTTCTCTTCTCCTTACAGCTTAGTCCAGTTCAGACTGTTCGACTTTGAAGGCATCTGACTGTGATCGCGCAGCCTTGAAGCTGTTATGGGCAACTTGGCCAGATGTTTATCGTGTTTTACCAATAACCGCGTCTCATAAAGTGATGTTTGCCAATCACAGTTGATCAGAGCTTTAGTCACACCACAGGAGAATCTCGTAAGATACATGTAATCGTTTAGAGCCATCAGATAATCGGACGTTTGCTTTCCTGGGTCGGAAGGGGAGAAATCGGGCAGAAAAAAATCAGCCAGATTAACTTTATGTGTGTACCAGGCTTTATGGGTGAATTCAGACCTAACTCGTTTGGAGCAGTCGTTCCAAAAAACTGGGAGCGTTTAACCCCAAAGATCGTTCGCTCATTTGGTCAGATGTGAACACAGCATTCATGTTTGTTTGCAGGATAAAATAATTGCGCTGGGATCGCCAAGAAGAAAGGGTTGGTCTCATCTCTGCTCACTTCCATTCGAGCTGCAAAAGTATAAAGGATGACTCAAGTCGGGCCACGGGGTCGACTTTTTTTTATTTCTTGGCTGGATTCGGTCCGAAAATATTACCAATGACTCAGATTGGGTTGGGTTTTAATTTTCAGGCCCGTTGAGATCTACTTTTTCCAGGGTAACCTCCTCCTGCTCCTTCTAGATAAGATCTCTGACCAGTAAGAAAACAGTTGTTTCAGCATCTGTTTACAACTTTGTACCGCTTCGGACTGTCACCATGTGAAACTACTCAAACGAAAAATCAGCAACTGTATCGTCTTCGCTCCGTGAATCAGAGCAAATGCAAACAAGCCACATGTCTGAACGAACCCCGAGTGATTCCTAATAATCTCGAAGGACACAGTTTAACGTCACCGTCCTCAAGACCGACATTTGCAGTGGTTGTTGTTGTTGTTGTTGTTGTTGTTTTAGGAGTCTCTGGCTCTTTTACTGTATTTCACTTGTGCACATGATGTTGTTAAAGACGCCCACATGAGCTTTGGCAGCGCAGACAAACATCTGAGAGAGGAAGAGGCTGTTGTCAAGGGCCGTTGTCAGGGGCCGACGTGGACAGGTCTGTTTTCCTCCTCTCAGGAAAAAAAAAAAAGATCAAATCTTCCTCTCACGCAGGCGACTTGAGCCTCTCTCTCCTCGGGCTGCGGACCCGGCGCTCGGCGCTCGGCTGCCTCGAACTCCTCACACAAACAAGACAAGAGCCTGGAAGAGGCAACAACAACAAAACAAAACAAAACAAAAAACTCATCTCTGGACTTCAATCGACGCTGGAGAGTTGTTGTTGTTGTTTTCACTCTAATTCACACCTCATGTTTCCTTTTCATCTTATCTGTGAACTCCCAGAGAACCTGGCCCAGTGTTGGGGCTTTAACCCTCCTGTTGTCCACCTGGGTCAAGGAAGGAAGGAAGGAAGGAAGGAAGGAAGGATAAAGGGAAAGATGGGAGGAAAGAAGGAAGGGAAAAAGGAAGGAAAGATAGATGGATGGAGGGAAGAGATTGGGACAAGAAGGAAGGAAGGAAAGATAGAGGGAGGGAACAGATTGGGTCAAGAAGGAAGGAAGGAAGAAGGGAAAGATGGGAGGGAGGGAGAAAGGAAGGAAGGAAGGAAAGAAGGAAGGATAAAGGGAAAGATGGGAGGAAAGAAGGAAGGGAAAAAGGAAGGAAAGATAGATGGATGGAGGGAAGAGATTGGGACAAGAAGGAAGGAAGGAAGGAAGGAAGGAAAGATAGAGGGAGGGAACAGATTGGGTCAAGAAGGAAGGAAGGAAGGAAGAAGGGAAAGATGGGAGGGAGGGAGAAAGGAAGGAAGGAAGGAAGGAAGGAAGGAAGGAAGGAAGGAAGGAAGGAAGGAAGGAAGGAAGGAAGGAAGGAAGGAAGGAAGGAAGGAAGGAAGGAAAGAAAGATAGAGGGAGGGAACAGATTGGGTCAAGAAGGAAGGCAGGAAGGACGAAGGGAAAGAAGTAAGGAAGGAAGGAAGGAGTTAATGAAGGAAGGCAGGAAGGATAAGGGGAAAGAAGGAAGGAAAGAAGGAGTTAATGAAGGAAGGCAGGAAGGACAAAGGGAAAGATGAGAGGAAAGAAGGAAGGGAAAAAGGAAGGAAAGATAGAGGGAGGGAGGGAACAGATTGGGTCAAGAAGGAAGGAAAGAAGGGGGAAGGAATGTGGAAATAGGGAAGGGAAAAAGGAAGGAAAGAAAGATGGAGCGTCAATTGGATCAAAAGAGGAAGGAAGAAGAAGTAAGGACGAAGGGAAAGAAGGAAGGAAGGAAGGATTGTGGAAAGAAGGAAGAGAGAAAGGAAGGAAGGATGGAGGAAGGGAACAACAGAAGGGTTAAAGGATTTTTTGTAACATCCTGAGACGGGTCCAGATTCTCACTGTTCATCGTCCTCCATCTTTTCTGAGGAATAAAAATAATGTCGGGGGGGGGGCGCAGGAAGAACCCCCGCGGTCGGTCGAAACCCGATTTGGAGGCATGACCGATTCCCACCGTCTTCCTCAGATAGCTTCATCTGTTCTGTTTACGGACCCCCACTCCCCCCCGCCGAGCGCTGGACATCTCCTCTCCAGGCGGGAAATGGGAACGAGATGGGGGGAAATGGGACCGGCCCCTCGTCACATTTCCTTTGTTATTATTCTGAAAGGCAATCATCATCTCCGTGGCTGTGATGTATGTGAGACCGGCCGGCCGAGGAGTGTGTGTGTGTCTGTCCTTCCCTTTTCCCTTCCTTTCTTCCTCCCATCTTTCCCCCCTCCCTTCCTTCTTGACCCAATCTGTTCCTTCCTTCCTTCCTTCCTTCCTTCCTTCCTTCCTTCCTTCCTTCCTTCCTTCTTGATCCAATCTGTTTCCTCCCTCCTTCTATCTTTCCTTCCTTTTCCCTTCCTTCCTCCCATCATTCCCTTTGTCCTTCGTTCCTTCCTTCCTTCCTTCCTTCCTTCCTTCCGTCTTGACTCAATCTGTTCCCTCCCTCCTTCTATCTTTCCTTCCTTCCTTCCTTCCTCTCTTCTTCCCATCTTTCCCTTTGTCCTTCCTTCCTTCTTGACCCAATCTGTTCCCTCCCTCCTTCTATCTTTCCTTCCTTTTTCCCTTCCTTCCTTCCTTCCTTCCTTCCTTCCTTCCATCTTTCCCTTTGTCCTTCCTTCCTTCCTTCTTGACTCAATCTGTTCCCTCCCTCCTTCTATCTTTCCTTCCCTTTTCCCTTCCTTCCTTCCTCCCATCTTTCCCTTTGTCCTTCCTTCCTTCCTTCTTGACCCAATCTGTTCCCTCCCTCCTTCTATCTTTCCTTCCTCCCATCTTTCCCTTTGTCCTTCCTTCCTTCTTGACCCAATCTGTTCCCTCCCTCCCTCTGTCTTTCCTTCCTTCCTCCCATCTTTCCCTTTGTCCTTTCTGCCTTCCTTCTTGACCCAATCTGTTTCCTCCCTCCTTCTATCTTTCCTTCCCTTTTCCCTTCCTTCCTTCCTCCCATCTTTCCCTTTGTCCTTCCTTCCTTCCTTCTTGACCCAATCTGTTCCCTCCCTCCCTCTATCTTTCCTTCCTTCCTCCCATCTTTCCCTTTGTCCTTCCTGCCTTCCTTCTTGACCCAATCTGTTCCCTCCCTCCCTCCCATCTTTCCTTCCTTTTCCCCTTCCTTCCTTCCTCCCATCTTTCCCTCCTACCAGGAGGGTTGTGTGTGTGTGTGTGTGTGTGTGTGTGTGTGTGTGTGTGTGTGTGTGTGTGTGTGTGTGTGTGTGTGTGTGTGTGTTGAGGCAAACAGGAAACCCAGAAAGTGGAAGTTTGAAGTTTGGAAGCAAAGAAAGACGAATGGCTGAGTGAATGAAGGTGGTATACTACCTGGCAAATGAAGAGAAAGGGAAGAGGGAGAGGGAGAGCAGAGTGTGAAAAGAGAGATGGATGGATGAGGAAAGAGAGGAGGGGGGGGGGGTGTGAGGGGGGTGAATGGAAGAAGACGAAATAAAGGAAGGAGGACACAGACAGAGTTTTATCTGACTCTCACAGCCTTGGTGATATGACAGGCTTGGCAATCCAAAGCGTTTCACCATGCATGCCCCCCCCTCAACCCCCCCTGCAGAGCACACACACACGAACTGTACCTCAGCCCCCTCCTCCTCCTCCTCCCTCCTCCTCCTCCCCGCCACCCTGAATCTCTCTGTACAGGATAATCCTCACCACCACCCCCCCACCCCCACCCCCACCCCCACCCCAAATACCATCGCTCAGTAAAAAGATATTTCCAAGGGCCTGGATGGCAGAGAGTCGCACGCTGTGTAGCCTACTCACACAAAAGGCAAAGGCTGCGCACACACATGCAGATGAGACAAGATACACACACACACACACACACACACACACACATATACACACACACACACACACACCCACACACACACACACTAAAACTTATAAGACATGGGGACTCTCCCAAAACGCACATGACAGCATCTGCCTTTCACAGATAATTACACTCCCCCCTCCCTCCTTTTCTTTTCTTTTTTTCCCTCCCTCCCTCTCTCCCTCCATCTCTATCTTCTCCGGGCCTGGCGAGATACTTGTGTTTGTCAATATGGAGAATTCACGCATCATTGACAGTCCTGGCATTGTTGTTGTTGTTGTTGCGGTTGTTGTTTGTTTGTTTGTTTGTTTGTTCTCCCCCCCGTCCACGGCGGCTAATGTGAATCACAAGAAGCGATGAGCGGGAAAGACGACGAGGACTCGGCAATGACTCATGCGAGGCTCATTGAGCAGCAGAGCCAAGACAAGAGCGTGCGCCAAGCCAGCGTGGAGCTCATGTGGCGCCCGTGAAAAAGAGCCGTCCAGCGAGCCCATGAAGCGGCGCAAATGAAGTCCGCCATTTTATTTGGTGGTTTTTTAATGCCAACGAGGCCGAGCGTGCAGCAATCGTAAACTCTTCCATCATCCTTCAGCACGGAAAGTTTTAACCCATTAGTGCAAAATATAATATGAACAGAAATAAAGACTTGCAACGGTTTTTGTTTTGGAAAATATCTCAAATTCTTGTTTGAAAAAGATTTACTGGTGACCCTTTAATTTACAGGCCATTAATTACGTGATAATGTCAAGAAATAGCAAGTAATTGCATTATAATGTCTAGAAATAACAGTCAATTTCATAGAAATGGAGAAAAATATCGCCAAGAAATAAAGATTGATTGCGTAGAAATAGCCCAGAAATAATTCATTGTTACTGACAATTGCCAGGACTTGGTGGAGAATGATTCTGGCCTTTCCCCAAAAAAATCAAAGCATGGAAAGCATGTGCAATCTTTTGCCTTCAGGAAAAAATACCATTACTATGAAATTGACCGTTATTTCTAGGCTATTTCTTGACATTACTATGCAATTACTTGGCATTATCAGGTAATTAGTGGCCTGTAAATTAAAGAGTTACCGATTTATTCAAGTTGTTTTTCAACAAAATCCAATAAGTGCAAGAAAACAATGAAGGAAAGTCTCTTTGTTTTTGCAGGTGCATGAACACAGAACTGTGTCTCATTTCCAATTCGTCAAGATTAAAAGTTTTCTGACTCAAAAAAAAAAAATTCCGGGGCGAAAAGGTGCGCTTGTGATTTATTTATGAGCAGCTAAGAGGCTGCTGCAGGGCATCCCCATTAGCATGGTGCTGGGGTTTGTTAGCGAATCCTAAAACGGGGCGAAGAACAAGGCGAGGAGGCAGAACAGAGGTGAGAGGGGTTAAAGAGGACGAGGGAAGGTGAGAGCGAGGACGAGGAGGAGGAGGAGGAGGAGGAGGAGGAGGAAGGTCATGAGGTGAGGTGGAAGTGAAGCGACTTGACAGCGAGGGGGAAGTACTACTCCTGCTTACAGAGGAGTCACAAGGGACTCACGCAACCACTTAACACAAGGCGTCTGCACATCTACACACACACAGAGAGACACCGACAGACACACACCTCCCAGAAGATTCCCCCTCCCTTTGTCTCAGTTGCCCCACATAGTAAGGGCAACATATGAAAATCTGGGAACTAAATCCTTACCAAGAAATTTCTTCACAATTGTCTTTAGGAAAGTGCGTAATATGATGTCCTAAAATGTTGAAATTCAACTCCCGTGGGAAACCCCCTAAAAAACTACTCAAAGTTGGGGTACCCGTAACTGGATTTTTGAACATTCCGAAATGTTAAATTTGGCCTGAAGTAATTTGTCAGGGGTCAAACTAGGGGTTTTTCATGATTCTGAGTTGATCGCAAACAATAGTTTTACACCCAAAACACTCCTTGGTGGAGAAAAAAACAGCCACACCCACTTTTCTTGTTCATCGGAACCCCCATCACCACCACCAATAGAATGCATTACAGAGAAGCCATTCCTTAGCATTGCAGAGGTTGTGTCACTACTAAATACTCAATATAATATAACTTATATTCCATAGCCTTTTTTCTACGTTACGTTTTTTTGCATGTCTGTGTTTTTATTACTAGTTATTGTTTTCATATAACATTAAGTTTTATGCGGATCGGGAGCGAGAGAGAAGGAAAGACATGAGGTGCACACCAGATTTCACATACCAGTAAAAACGGAAACATACACATAGCCTACACACACACACACACACACACACACACACTTCTCACTATTGGGTACATGTTAAAAGGTTGCTTTCTTCTACTTTTTATTCATTGCCATGGTAAATCGGCCTAAGTATTGTTTAGTGGTAGTTGTAGTTGGTTAGCATTAAAAGTGAGGAATTTTGGATGTTGAAGCCATTTACAACCTTCGATCACTGACAGACATACTACTTTTTACACCTGATATGTGTTATCTCCTTCTTTTTTTTAAGAACTTGAAATATGTCATGTCATTGCGTTGATAACATGCATAAGAAACTTAAAAATTGTGGTAACACTTTATTTGATGCCTATCTCTATAATGCATAATTATCATACTTATAATGGGTTATAATCAGTGTGCGAAATACCCATCAATATTCGGGGGGGTCCCTAACTCGCGATTGTTGCGCAATACCGTTATTTTTTTTTTCTTTTTATAAAGTAGGACTATAACATTACAATAAGCCAAGAAAATTAGCCTATAGCCTAAAAAGGAGAGGCAAAGTTGTGCATTACAATGCAGAAAGTAATTGACAATAAATAGACGATAATTCAATAAATAAAAGACAATAATTGGCACCACACTGGCGCACTTGAACAATGAATAAATGCCAGGTATAGGAGACTGGCGCGCGATCAGGGCAATGCAGAAACGAATAGACAATAAATAAAATACAATAATTAAAATGAATGAAAGACACCAAACTCGTGCACTCGAATAACAACCAACTGTATAAATCTGGAGATCTGAGACTAACGTGCAATTATGTGCACGACGAGATCCTCAGCCTGCAACTATGACCGATCATGTAGCCTTATCTAACCATCCATCTAGCAAATACGTTTAAACACAGCATTGAACACATCCACAAATCACATTCGTATAACGGGCCATCATGAAAATTGAAAAAGCACAGACACATAGCTCACAACAGGCGCCTGGCCAAACAACACCACTGGGGGTTCAGGCCATAGTATGCTGAAGCAGGCTAGCCTCTTACCTTAAGTTATTTTCCTGCCTTAATGTCAAACCAAGGGTTGCGGTATTTCCATTACCCCACCTGCTTAGGTGTAAAAAAAAAAAAGAAAAAAAAGAAAAGCGGCCAATCACCAGTGCTCGCAGCAGGGGCTGCGGCTACGTCTTCAGAGCACTCGGCCTCAACTTCACTTTCTTCGGCAGAGGGTGGAGAGGAACTGGATCCTCTGTTCTGATAGCGAGTGGGCTCGACTCCTGCGCTGGGCTGGCGCACATGGCTAATTTGCGCACATGGCTAATTTGCATAATGCGCAGGTGACACGGTTCAGCTTAATGTTAAACGAATAAATGTTTTGAATTATGAATACTGGACATGGTGATCTTAAACACATTTAATTGACCACAATAAAATTATTATATTATATTATATTATTTATTTTTTGACAAGATTGAGACCCCCCTCAGATTTTGCTTTTGAGTCTTTCAGGGGGTCTCAAGGGGTTAATCAGGGGGGTCCGACCCCCCCAAACCCCCCCGTATTTCGCACTATGGTTATAATAATAAAAGTTATAATGCAGTTATAGCACTGTATAACTACAGTTATAAACACTCATAAATGATCATAATGCTTTATAACAATAATCATAACACACTATAAAGCATTTTATCTTGACTTATAAGGTCAGGTATTAATATGTTATAACTATTAGGAACTCGCTGACAATGGCCACATTGATAATGCATTAAAAATATAGTTATAATGCGTTACAATTGGCTCATAGTCGTGTATAACTATCATAATAAACACTCATAAATTATCATAAGGCTTTATAACAATAAGCATAACACATTATAGAGCATTATAACTCTATTATAAGACTTGACCTTAAGCCATTATAAAATGCTCTATGATGTGTTATGCTAATTGTTACAAAGCCTTATGATCATTTATGAGTGTTTATAATGATGGTTATACACTTTCATAAGCCAATTATAACACATTATAACTATATTTATAATGTATTATCGACGTGGGCATTGTCAGCGAGTTACTAACAATTATAACCTATTATAATACCTGACCTTATAAGTCATGATAAAATGCTTTATAGTGTGTTATGATTATTGTTATAAAGCCTTATGATCATTTATGAATGTTTATAATTATAGTTATACAATGCTATAACCACATTAAACTCATTATAAGTATGGTTATAATGCATTATAGAAATAGGCGTCAAAGTCTTACCAAAATGGTTGTTAGTTGGCTAACAGTAAATACATATACAATACATTAGAGATCAGCTATTCCTGTGCATGGCAGAGGTTTTCTTTAATGTCACAGAAAAACATCTACTATTACTACTGAATACTTAATATAACTATATTCTACCTTTTTACATTGTTGGACATTAATCTAGCACACATGTCAATGTCATGTCAAAAACCTGGGGGAGATCTATCCTGCGATACACTTTTATATGGCCTTCAAGAAAAATATTATGTTAATAATGGCCCACCAATATAGCATTCACATTACTCACATTACAAATCCCATACACTACCAGCTAACAGCTACCACGGTCATGACCAAGCAATAGGCCCAAGCTGGAATGAACAAGTTTGTGACACACTGCAACATCTATCTTTTTCCATTCTTCAAAAAGAGCCTGAATGCTCGATGGCACCACTGTGTATTTTTTGTACTTTTCCTATCTTCATTTCGAACAAACTTGTTTCAGTTGTTGCTGGAATGTGAAATCTGGTGCATGTCCACTGTCTTTTCTCTCTCGCTGCTTGCTACCGGTCCGCATAATAAATTACATTTATAATAACTTTTTTAATAAATTTAGCGACACCACAAAATCCTGGAGGGTCTGTATAATGTACTATAGAAAAAAGGGTAGAATAAAAGTCATATTATATTGAGTATTTAGTAGTATTATGTAACACAACCTCTGCAATGATAAGGAATGGCTTCTCTGTAATGCATTCTATTGGTGGTGGTGATGGGGGTTCCGATGAACAAGAAAAGTGGGTGTGGCTGTTTTTTTCTCCACCAAGGAGTGTTTTGGGTGTAAAACTATTGTTTGCGATCAACTCAGAATCATGAAAAACCCCTAGTTTGACCCCTGACAAATTACTTCAGGCCAAATTTAACATTTCGGAATGTTCAAAAATCCAGTTACGGGTACCCCAACTTTGAGTAGTTTTTTAGGGGGTTTCCCACGGGAGTTGAATTTCAACATTTTAAGACATCATATTACGCACGTTCCTAAAGACAATTGTGAAGCAATCTCTTGGTAAGGATTTAGTTCCCAGATTGGTCAAATATCTGCTAAAATGCCCTTACTAACAGACACACACACACACATAAACCAGAGTGTGACTGGCAGTATCAGCCCACAGTTTGCAGCTTCACATCAAAATAATGAGTGGAAGGTGCTCTCTCTTACTCTCTTACTCTGGATTTGGGCGTTTTTAGCTGCCAGCAAGCTAACGTGCATGAGAGTTCATACGTAGGACACTGCAAGAAGCCTTTAATGTTGTTGTTGTTGTTGTTGTACGACATGAATCACGCAGAGCTTGGCCTGATCTTGTAGCCAAAAATGTTATGGGGATTTTGTGGCGAGGAGATAATGAAGCAGGTATGTGGTAGTTTGTGATGGAGTCTCTGAGCTGGTTTAATGTTCACTTCCATGTGCAACCTGAGATTCATGCAGCAGTTTGAGGCCTGATTACACACTGTAGTGAACTAAAACAGCCATCTACAAACATGAGACCAACCAAACCGGTGCTGTTTCTGCCAATTTGACAAATTTTGATTATCTATCTGGGCGGACATAAAAACACAAAACAAGAAATACTATCCCTTAGTTTGTCTTCTTCTACATCCATGTGCATCTCATTTCTCGACAATTAGCGAGAGGATAAAACAAACTGCAGTTCATTTCCAGATAAAATACACCAGGCTGCTCTGGATTTTGTTGATATGAAATGAAACTCTCAGAGCAACAGGGAGAAACTATTTCGAGACCGCACTTTTTTATTTTTTAATGTCGTTTAAATGACACACGTACATTTTTAACGTTAGTGGAAGTCTCTTTGTATTAATACGACTGAACCATGTTTTTGCTTTTTGTGCATAACTCAAAAACATTCAGTCGAACCGCAGCTCTCTTGTCCCCAAGTGAACAGCCGCCACGCCCCATGACACCTTCATGAACAACCTGTAAAATGCAACCTCCGGTGCACGCAGTTAGCGAGGGTTGATGGCGAAGGTTGCAGCATTGATGACGACAGTGTCACCAGGCCAGGGGATAAAGCACAGAAGGTCGGGGGGTGCGGCGACGCTCCCTGAAGGAACAATTAGCGCTCTGCTACAGGAACAAGGCAAGACAGGAGGGGATCCTCCTCTGAACCAGAACACTGTTGCACTAATTAATAAGTCAGTCGCATCAGGGCGGCCTCGGCACAACCACAACAATAACATCAGCAACAACAGGAAAAAGCACTGGGACAAACAGAAAAACAAGAGGAGGGGTTTAGTGTTGCTAACAACTGTGTGCTGCTGTGTTATTATCATTTAAACCCTCATTAAGTTTTTACTGTTAAAGACCATTTGCATGTTGCAGGTGTAGCCTACACCACAACAAACAGGGTACAACCATATCTTTACGTTTAACAAACAAAACCTGCTTATTGCAAATTTCAGATTTTTTTTACAGGCAAAAGGATGACGCTAAATTTTACAAAAGAAATTTACGGAGACAAAAGTCAACCCTTAAGGGGATAGTTCAACATTTTGGCAAATTGGCCCATTGCCATAATCCCTATAGCAGTAGGTTTGTTACCTTTAATTGTCGGTGCAAGCTATTTTTAGAACGGCGGAGCAGAGCCGCGAGCCGCTCAGAGCTAAGCTACGAAGGCTAATGGGATTTCTTGGTTTCCCTCATCAAACTCATCGAATACACAATCCAACAACTCCAAAACGCTCTGGTGGACAAGTTGTGACCTGCACATTCACCACGCTATGAGATAATAACAGAACGTTACCAGACAGAGTTGTTTTTGAGGCAAATACAGATACTGCTTGATGAAAAACTGCCCCCGACGGGAACGTACATCAGCGGTTTTGCATGAATTTACCTTGAAAACCAAATACAGTCAGCTGGAAATCCTATATGAACATCACTACAAGAGAAACCAGGCTGTGAATTAGCCTACATAAGATCACTCAACTGCTTCTAATTTGCTCCAAACTGCAAAAGGAAACGTGGTTACTGGTTATGATACAGTAAACCTCACTGCTGAATGTTTGTAGTGACTCGCTACTGCTAATTTGTTGTGTGTTTGTGGCAGTTTTATCATATTATTGGTGGATTTTCACCAGCGGTTGTTTCTGAAGTTCTTTGCTCACAGTAATTTGTATCTCTCATTACATTTTCCTACTTTTCCTTGTGTGGTAATGATCTGAATGATGTGTGAATGTTGGACGTATTGAGTTGATTGGAGTAACTCAGCTCACCTGGCAGCAGCAGCAGCACAGGTGTACATCATCACACTAACGACGGCTCTGCTCCTCTTGGCTCTGGAAGACACAATCACTGTGGCTGTAGTGAATGTGATGACTTCAAGCAAACCAAAGAGGAGAGATTGTGCACAGAAATGCAAATTTCAACATTAAAGTTAACTGACTGAATATTTTTACTCATCAGTAAATTCCCCCACTCCACACAGAGACAAGAGAGAACAAAAGGAAAACGCACTGCTGTAATCAGACTTCATAAATTAAACATTAAATGTTCTGTTGATGAAACGTCTTCAAAAAGAAACAGAGCCAAGTCAAAGGCCTTATGTAAATATATATATATATTTATGTGAACATGTGCTGACACTGACATCTCTCGTCTTCCTCTGGGGTTGAATGGGAGAGTTCACAGCCAAGGGCAGAGCATCACAACTTACAGAAACACTTTGACGTTTTTGGAAGAAGCACTTATTTGTTGTTTATTCCAGGAGTTAGATTGTTTCTGATCAACCTAACAAGACACAGTGTGCTAATTATTGAGGTTTAGAGCACGAAGCAACAACTGAGGCTGAAAAAAGCACAAAAGGAGGGAGGAGGGATAGAGGGAGGGAGAGATTCCCCCTGCAAATTTGTCCAATGGACAAGTGCCTTTTTCAACTGTGTGATATCATTCAGAAAGTTTGGTGCACTTCAGAAATGGTAGCATGAAAACAAAACCGAAACAAGTGATAATAAATGCAACAATATTACAACTTTCAGCTCCCAGATCGAACCGAGGCCTCTTGGTCAGGTGTGAAAACGACCTAATTGTCTAGAAAACAAGCCCAATCCAGCCACTAAGGACAAGGGTCAGGACTAAAGTCTATATCCTGTAAGAAGAAACCATGTAAACACTGCTCATCAAGCTTCACTCTGACAGAAACACACTCACCCAGGGAGCTCACAACCTTCTGAGGTTCAGCAGCTGATGTTTTGTGTGTGAACACATGGGGGGTCTGTGAAGAAAAGAGTATTTCAGCATTCACTGTCTTTGAATGGATTTACAGTATGAAAAAAAATCACAAACACACCCAGAAAAGATGAAGATGATGACGACTGATCATGTGTAGCTCGCTCACACGTTATCTTTGTTCTTGCAGCAGATGAGACGACGTTTGATTCTCTGTTGAAACAAAACCGTCTTGGATGTGAGATCAGTTAACTCCTGTGATGCACCTGTGAAAACGTGTGTTCATGCACTTAAACACTGAAACAACACACCAAATACACGTTAAACCCAACAGCAGGAGACGAACTGCAGCAGTCAGACTTTGAGGATTCACTGCACCTTGTCTTCCTCTATACTATAAAAGTGCCTGGCTGAACTCAGAGGGGTGTGCGTGCTCCTCGGGGAGGCCGTAAACCTCATAACAGCATTAATTTTCAATGCATCTCCTCTCTGTCTGCCTCAGATGTAGATTCATATTTTAATATCTTCTGGCTGTAATCACATCACAGGCCCGATATCCTGCACTGAAACCAAAACTGCTTGGGCTGAGACTTTGTTTAAAAAAAAAAAAGGAGAAAAAAAAAGGCATATTAAGAGTGCAGAGCCGTCTCAAGACATATGGGATCGTGAAATAGTCGAGCAAGCATGCGTGCACGGAGCAACTGCTGTGTGAGATGAATAGAAAACGCCACGTGACCGCACGCTTTGAATCTGAGCGTTCGCAACTCTACCTCCCCTGCTAACGGGAAACATTTCTGTTTCTTTTTTTGTTTTTTTTGCTCTTTTCAGGAAGATGGTTCAGTGATATTTTTTGGCCGTGGCGCTCACAGCCTGTCCATCTTCCAGACATTTGTTAAAAGTATTTGACTGAGGTTGCAAGACATGCAGTGGAAATCTCAAAACACAGCTGCATAAAATATTGTCTCCTTATGTTTTTATATCAGATCAGTTGTCGTCTGTTATCTGCAAATCATTATTCACACCGGCGCTAATATCACTGACATGAGGAAAGCTGTAGCTATTCGTAGTTTCAGTGCGTGTGAAGCAGCTCTGCTCACTCTGTGACTGTCACATGTTCTGTATGTGCAGACTTTCTGAGGGATGGAACAAAATACTGAGAACAAAAACAGTCACATCTCACAGTATAAAACTTATTTAGATGCACCAGGGAGAGATATAGCTGACGATTAGTACACATTTATTCCAGTTTTCTTTCTTTAATGAATGTTTATGTTCCTATTGTCTGCTTTGTATGCTTATTGCTTTGTATGCTTATTCTTCATATTATATGGGAGATATTTATTGATATTATTGGGTTTTGTTTTTGCATTATTGTTTATTTGGTTGTATTGTTTGGGATCAGCTTCTTTTGTTTTAATCTATTTTGGATCTTGGTATTAAAAACGCTCTGTTTTTGATGTACAGGTCCCGGCAGGATTATCTAATTATAATATAAACAAGCAACATACTTGTTTGTTGATTTTTATGATTTGATCCTGCAATGCGTATACAAATACACTAGAATAAGTCTGAAGAAAATGAAAGGTCATTTACATAAAATGCTGCTTGCTGATCAACAGTCATTTTGCCAAACACAGCGGTTTCCTAGTATTAAAGAAAAAAAAGTGATAAAGTGAGACAGTTAAGTGGGAAATAACCTTTTTTTTTTTCTTTTTCTTGGCTCGTAGGTTGTCAAACCGAAGCGCTCCCTCCCGAGGCCCCCTGCTGACTGATAACAAGCACAACTCACTACAAATCTGGGAGCTTCATGAGTGTGTGCACATAACCTCCACTCCACCTCTGTGTGTCTGTCTGTGTGTGTGTGTGTGTGTGTGGCACCATGCTGTGGACGGTGCTACTAGCGCTGCTGGTGCTTCTGCTGCTGCAGACTCAGCTGTCTGTGTGCTTGAGGGAATTACGCACTGGGGGTTCCAGCTCCTCTGCCGACTCCTCTTCATCGTCGTCTTCCTCCTCCTCGTACAATGCCACCCAGCAGCGGCTGCCTGGAGCCATTATTATTGGCGTGCGGAAAGGCGGCACCAGGGCCCTGCTGGAGATGCTCAACCTGCACCCAGATGTGGAGGTGGCAAAGGCCGAGGTAAAACACCGTCTCATGAGTATTTGCATCTTATCTGACTTTATACTGCTACTCCACTACATTTACTTGTTGCTGTCTTTCAGATTGAGATTAAGATTGAAGATGAATTCATTAAAACACAACACAGTGTTAAAGATGAACCCAGGGCCTCCCAATCCTTTGGTATTAATAATAAAACTATCATCTCCAAATTAATTATCAGCGGCGGCTCCCCCAAATAGTAGCAGCAGTAGATCGACCTGGATATTAGCTCCCTCGACTAAAAGCCAGTGGGAGTTTTTCATAGGCATTTGCATTTAATATATCAGTAAGTGGATTTAAGAGTCAACCAGTGGGCAACCGGCAGATGTATCAGTGACCCACTGATCCGGGATTATGAATGAAATACAAACAGCCAGTGGTAGTCTTAACGTCAGCTGGGGAAATGATGCACTGCAGATAGTTTCTTATTTCCTACAGTAAGTTTAACCTGCTGTTTGCTGCCACGCTGGTACAAATGGCAGCAAACGCAGCGCAGCAGATGAGTAGACTGTCTAATATTTCTATCTCCATCAAAGCGGAGAGGTAAAGACAAAATCAGAACAAAGTCCATTAAACCTTTGAATACAGTTTGTCGTGGACTTACAGTATGTGGTTATGAGTGATGACAGGCATGTCCCAGAGAAGTTACACAGAGAGAAATCCTAATCAGGGTGAAGGCCGCGAAGTTGGAAAACTCAAATAGATTGGTTTTGACAAGATGGGGTCAGATGGAAAAAGCTCAGTGTCTTTTAGATGTAAAAAGTTAGCGAATTAATAAAGAGAAGTTTTCAAAACCACTGCATCATTTTTGACCCCTAAAATGTCTTTATGGTCACCCAGTGTTGGTGGTAGCAAAAACTAAAAACTAAAATTGATGCAGGCAAACCGGAGTTACATCATGGCTAGACGGTGCTCGGGATAGCAACAACGCTAACCTATGGGGGCAATTCTTTCAACCACAACAAACACTCAAAAAACAATCAAATATCTATGGTAGGCTACATGGCTCGAATCCTTACGAGACACCACTGAACTCATATAGTGTACAGTAAAAACAGTATAAACTTTGTGTTTTTGCATGTAGCCTAATCACTCGCCTCAGATAGCCTAACTAAAATAAACGGTCAAGTGGTAATGTCCAAAATATCTCAGACTGTTTATTTTTGTGAAGAAAAAATCACAACAAGGAAAAAGTGGTTTGCCTGCATCAATATGTCATAAGGATTCGAGTCATGTTCCATAGATATTTGATTGTTTTTTGAGTGTTTGTTGTGGTTGAAAAAATTGCCCTCATACTTTAGCGTTGTCGCTATCACTAGCGCTGTCTAGCCATGGTGTAACTCTGGTTTGCCTGCATCAATTTTAGTCGCGTTTTTTTGCTCCCTCCAACACTGTGACCATCAGGACAACGATTTAGGGGTCAAAAATGACCGGAATTCTCCTTTAATGCTGACCCACCGTCTTTCCCTCGCTCAGGTGCACTACTTCAACGTGGAGGAGCACT
The DNA here is from genome assembly GCF_045865225.1 of Trachurus japonicus. Taxonomy (NCBI): domain Eukaryota; kingdom Metazoa; phylum Chordata; class Actinopteri; order Carangiformes; family Carangidae; genus Trachurus; species Trachurus japonicus. The sequence goes on along the minus strand of NC_140915.1, from coordinate 15,613,894 downwards.
TCCAGCGAGGCCTGGACTGGTACCGAGCCCAGATGCCCTTCACCCTCCCTCGTCAGCTGACGGTGGAGAAGACCCCCGGCTACTTCGCGGCTCCTCAGGTCCCGGCGCGCGTCTGGGACATGAATCCCGCCGTCCGCTTGCTGCTGATCGTCCGGGACCCGGCGGAAAGGCTCGTCTCCGACTACACCCAGGTCCTGCACAACCGCCTGACCCGCCACAAGCCGTACCAGGCCCTGGAGGAGCTGCTGCTCCGCAAGGGCCACATCGACCCCGGCTACAAGGCCCTGCAGCGGAGCCTCTACCACCAGCATCTGGCCCGCTGGCTGGAGGTCTTCCCTCGGGAGCAGATCCACGTGGTGGACGGCGACGCGCTCATTCGGGATCCCTTCCCCGAGCTGAGAAAAGCGGAGAGGTTCCTGGATCTGCCGCCCAGGATCAGCCCCGACAACTTCTACTACAACACCACCAAGGGCTTCTACTGCCTCCTGTCCGCCGGACACGACAAGTGCCTGGACGAGTCCAAGGGCAGACCGCACGCACCGCTGAGCGCCCAGGCCTTCAAGAAGCTCTGCCGCTACTTCAGGAAGCCCAACAAGCTGTTCTTTGAAATGGTGGGAAGGTCGTTTTCCTGGTGCTGATCAACAGCAAGCGAGGAGAAGATGCCGACACATTCAGGGACTCAAAGGGAGAAAGAAAGAAAACTGATGTGTGTGTGTGTGTGTGTGTGTGTTTTTGTAGGTAGACGAGTGGAAAGATTTGAGTTGTTTTAACGTCATAAACATCCGTTGTTGCTGTTGGTACCTACTCAGGTGTAACTGTGGCCAACGAGAGCTTCAATGTGTGAAGATATTTGGACGGGAAGGAAGTCAAACTGCTCTTGTTGAACATGTGGCCACAACACAAAACATAAAAAAAAACTCTTACCATGACCATGCCGGTGCCTCCCTGGATCAACTCACTTGACGAAGCTATACGACAACCGTGCCATACACAAGTGTGAAAGTGGAAAAAAAAAAACACAACTAACCGCTTGTTAGTGCTCGTTCGAGAGGCGTTCAAAGACGACGTGAGGACTTTTTTTCAAGTGATGTAGAAATAAACAAGATGGTTTGAATTTGATTGATTTGTTGCACTATGAACTTTAAATGCATAAAAAATGAGTTTCAATGTAGACGATTTCAAACAGAGGCCGACGACTCCTTGCTTTGATTTTTTCTCAACAGCTGTTTGTGTGTTAGTAAAGAAAACATGTTTTAGTTGAGTCATCTTGTTTACTTCAATCTTTTGTTATTTTAATAAGCTGAATATTAGATGTTCAGCAAAGATGTCTATTTTTTAGTTCTTTTGAAAGTAGCCACAATCAGAATTCGTTTTTTTTTCTTCTTATCATCAAAGCTTATGTAGCACTTGTTTGTGTTTTTACTTTACTTTCTTTTTTTTTTTAAAGATGTTCTTCTAATAAATGTGTTGAGTCTTAAGTCTCCTGCCTGAACCCAGTTATGAGGTTTAAAGGGTTTAGAAACATCAAACATAAAGACGCAGAGATAAAGAGTCACTGACAGGTCTCTCTGAAAGCTCCTCTCCCTCAAAGTGGATGAAGATGTTCTCTGTCAGTGTCTATCGAAAATGTTCTTTACATCAAGGATCAAAGCGAACCTGCGTTTCTTTTCATCATCAAGTTATACCTGTCAAGGAATTACCTCCAGTTTCACCATCACTCCCCAACAAATCACACCTGTGTTCCACCTGAGGGGGCTTTATGAGTTTGAGGTTACTTGATCTGGAGACTGACACGTCACGACATCAGTGTAGAAAGTTGAAGCTGTAGGATTAAAGCTGGGCTTTTTTTTATTTTTAACCAAGGGATTGATTTTAGTTAGTTTCTCACAATCCATTAGTCATGGGTCTAACTTCAATTTACCATTTATTTACGCTTTTCAAAACAGCTACAACTAATGATTATTTGCATTACTTTTTTCCTGAAGCTCGACATGACATCCACACATATTTTATTTACAGTCCAAAATAAAAATGTTACATCTACAATGATACAAAAATCAGTTTCTTCCAGTTCAAGAAGCTTTAACTGGAGGATTTTTGATCATAAAAGAATAATCAAATTCAGTTGAGTTCAGCCATAAAGCGATTAGGAATGACCTGCCACACTCCAGAAACACTTTATGGTGTTTCTGTGGTTTGAGCATCAGGTGAAATTATACTTGTTTTCAGGAGATTTTTCACTTATTCTTGACTTGATATTAGACTATATTAGAAATTAGTAATTGCTGCTTTGACTGATGTTGTTTTCACGTTGTGACTGGGAGTTTTATTTAAACCAGTCTAGATTATCATTTCCCCTTCAGGCTGTGTTTAAACCCAAAGGGATCCATCAACAAAAAAAGAATAACAAGTTCTTTGCATAATTATAAGTTGTAAAGTTCTCAGATGAATAACAGTGCAAACTGCTGTCACTGACTTTTGGCCACTTGGGGCCAGTGTAACAAACACGACACTGACTTTTTTCATTCTGTGAAGTTGGTACAACAAATAAGTTAAACAGTTACATATAGGAATGACCCCTTCGTTTATTTCTATGTTGCTGTAAAAATCTTTGCAGCTTTAATTTTTTTTTTCGCTAACACTTAATAATAAGTACACACTATTAAGCATTAATTAAGCATTAATAATACTGAATTCTTCATTTATAACGCATGAATACTCACTAGTATGCAGTTTATAAATAAAGTTAGTGCTTATCAATGATGAGTAAAACATTTTTAACTGTGTTTATAAACTACATACACTAATGAGTATTCATGTTATAAATGATGAATTCAGTATTTAAAGCAGAAGTAAGCGATCCGGTCGTTTTGGCTAACTTTTTGTCAGCCGATGGAGTTAGCAGTCCCCGCCCTCGTCCCTACGTCACCACATTCACGCGCATCCCTTGGCTGCACACACAGAGAGGACCGCCCCTTTATGCCGTTCTCTCTCCTCATTGGATAAAGGTTGTAGGATACAAGGAAGTATACAAGACGTTTTCTCCTCGGCTTACAGCAGAGCAGAGTGACTGACAGACCCGTGTTTCAGACCAAACACTCTACGTAAGTGATTGCTGTCGGAAGATATAACTATTTAAGACTTATATTAACGCAAATATTCCGCTTACTTCTGCTTTAATGCTTAATAGTGTGTACTTATAATGCGTTACCTTTTTTTCCCCATTTCTTTTTAGATGCTCTGACATCATTTCATTCATAAAATTCAGACCAAAAGTCAATTGGTACAGCAACAAATCCCATCCTAAAGCTATCACCGCTGTGGTGTTTTCAATAATTGATTATAGCACTGAATCTAAATTAGAGGAAACGACTCAAACAAGCAGATCTGGATTATTACCTTCCGCCTGCCACTGTTTTGTGCGGGGTGTTTCAGGTATCTCCTGTTGTCTGCAGACGAGAATAAGAGCTGAAGGCTGACCTCTGGTTGTCACCTTCCCACCGTCCTCCGGAGGGAACTGTAAAGACAGAGAGATGTAAGAATAAACAAATGATTCCCGCTCTTTGAAGATGTGAGGCAGCAGCGGCGTCTTTCATGTGTTCCTGCAGAGGCTCGCAGTCATATGGACAATATACATCTGGTGTCACATCCGATCAGGGGGAAATCTCTGTTTCATGTGCCGGGGTTCTTGGGTTTGCTGCAGTTTCTTAAACCAAACTTTGGTTGCAAACACTGTGTTGACGACATCGCTATAGGCTAAGCGTGTTAGCGACGTCTCTGTGAATATGTCAAAGCCTCGGTGACCCGCTAACATGGCTTTACACTTGTGCTAATGCTGCTCAGACAAATATGAAAAGCAGCAGCACATCTGATGGGCATGATTTAGACGTACATGACATGTGACTCAGATCTGAGGTTTTCCAAAGCCAGACTCTCTGGGCCTCGGGATGAATAGCTCAGTTACTGCTGCTCTTGCAAAGGTCAGCCCCGTTAGCGTTGTCCCAGCATGTTTTATCGTTGTTTCAGAAAACATCGCACCTCTGAGTCAGACGTGAGCAAAGAAAACTCTGTGAATATTTTCCTTCTGATAAACCACAGTTTTTTAAATCCCGGCCCGTCACTCGATCTCCTGCAGCTGCCTGCTCTCCTGCAGACTCATCACTCATCGCTTGTTCCACGTCATTCAGTCAGTGGGAAGAAAAAATGAGACAAAGCTGAAGTGGCGTTGGGGCTACGGAAGAGAAAATCATTGTTAGACATCAGGAAACAGAAGTTAGATGGTGTCTCATAAATTTGTACATTTTCAGGAAAAGCCACACTGACTCTTTGTCTGTGTCCTGTCTCGATGCTATGCAGCTCAGCTAAGCTAAACTGAGATACCATATAAGATGAGATGGGTATCAACTCTAATCAAGAAAATGAATAAGTGAATTCCCCCTTATGTCAAACCAGTGGCGTGCACAGAGGGGGGGCAGGGGGGGCGGTCGCCCCCCCTCGTGGCCCAATTGTTGAAAAACGCGTGCTAAAGTGCCCTCTAGGAGCCAAAACGCGCGTCAAAGTGCCCTCTTGGAAGCCAAAACACGTGCTAAAGTGTCCTCATGGGGGGCAAAACGTGTGTTAAAGTGCCCTCTAGGAGCTAAAACGTGTGCTCAAGTGCCCTCATGGGGGCCAAAACGTGTGCTAAAGTGCCCTCTAGGAGCCAAAACGTGTGCTAAAGTGCCCTCTAGGAGCCAAAACGTGTGCTAAAGTGCCCTCTAGGAGCCAAAACGTGTGCTAAAGTGCCCTCTAGGAGCTGAAACGCGTGCTGAAGTGCCCTCTTGGGAGCCAAAACGCGTGCTTAAGTGCCCTCTAGGAGCCAAAACGTGTGCTAAAGTGCCCTCATGGTAGCCAAAACGTGTGCTAAAGTGCCCTCTAGGAGCCAAAACACATGTTAAAGTGCCCTCTTGGAAGCCAAAACACATGTTAAAGTGCCCTCTTGGGGGCCAAAACACGTGTTAAAACAGGCCAAATCTACGTTTTTTTTTAGTCTTAAGGTATCGATATTAAAACAGGCCAAATCGATGTTAAAAAAGGCCAAAATTTTTTCCCCCCCGACCTGTGGTCGCCGGCCAAACGCACCATGTCACTACAGTCTCACTCTTGTCATTTTCTGAAACTTGGCAGCCCTGAAAGTGCCCTCTAGGAGCCACATCTAGGAGCCAAAACATGTGCTAAAGTGGCCTCTTGGGAGCTAAAACACATGTTAAAGTGCCTTCAGGGAAGCCAAAACGCGTGCTAAAGTGCCCTCTTCAGTGGCGAGGACGCGCTATTAGGTGCCCCTTTTTTTCCTTTTCGCCCCTGCCCTTCAAAAAGTCTGTGCACGCCACTGTGTCAAACTATCTCTACGTGTCAGCGAAAAAAGTTGAGGTTAGATAAGCAATATGTTATTCCCCAAGGCAATAATATAAAAAATATTAGGCTATAACTACCAAATATAAATAAAGACAAATTCTTACCATAGGTGAAATTAGTAAATTCCTAAAGTAGCCTACTGATTCCACCGTCACTGCTTCTGTTGACATTTTTTTCAATGTAAATGTTATACTAAATTATTAAAACTCACGTTTTTCAGTAAAAAGAAAAAAACCCAAAACAAAACAAAAGGACTTTCCATAATACAGTGTCTTTGGTGGACATCATGTAAATATAGGCTATGCTATATAAAACTTCAAAAAGTCCAGAGTTGTTACCTGTGGTGGTTGTTACTGATGATTCAGGGGAAGTGTTGTTTTATATGCCAGTGGCTCCCCCTTCTGGTCGGCTGCACGAATGCACGACTGATACGATGGTTAAACCACTAATGAGTCATGTGACAATGCAACTAAAACACCAGGGTCGTTTTTCTTCAGATTTTTAATGGATTTTTAACTCACTGTTGTTGTTGTTGTTGTTGTTGTTGCTGTTATTGTTAAGTTCGTGACTTAGTTTGTTCAAATACTGTAGGAGTGAAACTTACATGCAGATAAAGCTCAGAAAAGCCAATGGCCAGGAGCCAGGAGCCAGAAATGCAATTTTGTTAGATTTTTTTTTTATGTCATGATGATGTGACATTTGTTTTCTAATTTTAGATCTTTATTGGTTTGGTTATTACATTTAGAACATGAAAAACATGTATCTTACTAAGGCCTGGCTATATCCTCATCATATCGGACTAACATGATCAAACCTGTACAGTTTGCCTTAGCAGGTTAATGCACGCACACACACACACACACACACACCTGGGTTCATTATGCCTCTTTAGGTCAAATTCAGGCCCTGTCGAGGCCCATTTTCAAGTTTTTCCAGCACCTTACAGCTGAAATGAGGTAATCATTCAGAGTTAGTGCTAAATTAAAACACCAAACTCACAGCAGCAGGTAAGCCAAGTTTTCAAAGAGCTAATTTGTTATTAAATAAATGGGGTAATAACAGGTTCAAGCACTTTTCTAACCTTGAAAACATAGAGTTGAAGTATTCCCAGCACCCTTGGGAACACAGATTGTTGTCTAACTGTAACTTTATGCAAATGCAAGAGCCAGACATGAGACCTAACTGTTCTATTCATGTGACTTCTCTATTAAAACCCTCACTTTATATTTCTGAAATAACAAAGTAGGCTGCATATTTAAAGAAAACAAACAAACTGAGATCCATAATGCAGTTTTGTTTGTGTATTGTTGGACAATCATAGCACCTTACATATAAAACTTACAAAATTCATTACTGCAAAAATAATTTCAAGTAGTGGTTTCAAACTGAGTCATGGACAACATGCAAATGGTATTTATTCAAAGATAAAATATGCAAAGTCATTTCCCTGAACACATTGTTTTTTTTTTTTCTTGTTTTGATTTATAAAAGACTAACTTCTTTACTTGCAAAATGTAATGGACTTTAAGAAGGAACATTTCAGTACTGGAGGTAAACGTATGAAGCACTGATGTGGTTCAGGTCTGCCTGATTTCAAGTCTTCTACGACTCGTCTCCACATATTAGGGTACCAACTAAATCCAGTAAAGATATGAGGTTGACAGACGGCAGGACATTTGTTGCACAGCGACACGAAAAACTACATGACCGGCGTCACCTGATGACAGCAGCCGATAGTCACACACCGTCAAATACGTACATTTAAACATCGACACAAAACACTGTAGCAGACAGTCGCAATGAGTTTTTTTTTTTCAATCATTTTTCATTTTGATGTAAAAAATTCAACTTTTAATACATCACTATTCTTGTGCAGTTCAAAAGATTACAGTAAGTCAAAAGAAAATAAGCACCATCTCACATTTAGCTGTTGTTACCTAATTTGATGTTTCCAAAAAAAAAAAAAAAAAAACTCACTTCCTTAAAAACTTTTATTATAGTAAATATTGTAACTTCAAGAAAAATAACCACAAAACAAGTTGTTTTTATATAAAAAATGGTTTAACAATTTTCAGTATAAAACATTACAGAGTCCCAGGCCAATCAAACAAATTCACTGTCACCATTTGAAATAATCATGAACTCCCAGTCAAACTTTCTACAATAACATACGAAGGGTTTGTTGTCGTTAAGGGGTTTTCTGTACTTTTTTTTCTAGTTATGGGAAAAATATAACACAAAGGCTAACAATCACTCTTCGTTTGCTATAATATTAATAATAAAAAAGAACAAATGTGAACTCCTGGTCCGATCAAAGCCCAATCCCCAAAACTTCTGGTCAACATGGCATCTATGCAGTCTTCTGCTGGCCTTTCTTCCCGATGAGGGATTTGTGGATGTGGGGAATGACACCTGGAAGGAAAAACACCATGGTTCAAGCAGGAGTAGTACTGTGCTGTGTAGTGCAGAGTCGGAAACTGACGCAGAATAAACAAAACTATGCACATTAAATCTGGACATTAGACTAGATAACCATATGTTTAAAAAGAAAATATAAAACCCCATATGTTAAAACTCTCAACTCACCTCCTCCAGCGATTGTTGCCTTGATAAGGGAGTCCAACTCCTCATCACCACGGATGGCCAGCTGCAAGTGACGGGGAGTGATACGCTTCACCTTCAAGTCTTTGGAGGCGTTGCCCGCCAACTCTAGTACCTGGAAACAATGATCACAAACACACACATTAGCAGGGACAACAACATTTCACAAGAAAACAACAGAACATGCATCTTGTGACATCTACTGATACTATTTGTGCAGAAAACGTACTTCAGCGGTGAGGTACTCAAGGATAGCAGCACTGTAGACAGCTGCTGTGGCTCCTACACGACCATGGCTGGTTGTGCGAGTCTTCAAGTGCCTGTGGATACGACCCACTGGGAACTGCAGAGAAAACAGAGAGGGGGTTGAAGTAAAACAAAAAAGGGGGACAAACTGGACCACGGCAACATAACAATGTATATGCAGCAGAGCCACAAATCGAGCCAAGTGCAAACTGAAGGACTCACCTGCAGCCCAGCTCTCTGGGAGCGCGACACTGCTTTTGCCTTGGCTTTGCCACTGTCTTTTCCTGCCTTGCCACCGGCCTGTGTGGTAAATAAAACAGGAAACCATTGAGAGAGCATAGAATCAGATAAGTAACAGACACACAACTGATGCACAGATGTGTCGAGGTTGTGGTATGTGGGTTTTGCGCAGGAATAAGTGCAGTATAACAAAAACAAAGCCGCCATATTATAGCATCTAATACAGGCATGTCCAAACTACTCCACTAAGGGCCGGTGTGGCTGCAGGGTTTTGTTCCAACCTAACAGCAGCAGCACACCAGATTTGACTCATTTAATCAACTGATCTCAGTCTTCAGAGAGTTGATTGGTCAAACTGTGTGCTTCTGGTTGGTTGGAACAAAAACCAGCAGCCACACTTGGACATGCCTGATCTAATATTTCCACATTGGCAGACAGCACTGCAGATAAAAACTCAAAAAAATGGCGCATGAGATTTTAAGCATTTCAATAAATCAAGAAGTCAGCACTGATCGCACAGCTTTCGCGGTTTAGAGGGTAACGTTACAGATGCCCGGGTTAAACTGTTGTGCTTTCCCGCCAACCCCGAATAAAACATAACAAATCAAAGGCGGCAACGACAACGGCTGCCAGGAGTTACGAGCAAACTCTTTGTTGGACAAATAACCGCTTTTAGTTGAGCAGCAATTAACTTACAACGACAGACCCTGACTTAATAAAATATAAGACTGCTGTCCCCGCGGCAAAGACAGAAAAACAGCCGCGGCGCTTTAAGTTTTCATTCACTGACTTAAATCGGAGGACGGGAAAAAGTTTGATTTGTGAATTCAAGGAAAGCACACACTCGAGTTTGCATTGTTCTTTTACTCGCTTTTACCAATTAATAATGACTTGTGATCTATTAAAAACCAGCCGTTAAGCCACTGAAATAGCTAAACTTAGCTTGCTAGTGGTTGCTAATCCACATTTCAGAGGCTACACCGGGGTCAAATAACACTTTCTTTCATATCAATCAAAGTTTAAACTTCCAACGAAGCACTCCGCACCTGTAAACCAGTCACTGTCCCGAGAAGAAAACACACACACTAACAAACACGGTACATATCTGGTCATTTTCAACAGAAAAAGCAACATTAAGTCGGACTTCACGGAGCTAATGTTAATGCTAACATGTTAGCTGACAGTTAGCGCTTTTTAACCACATTTCCTCAGTTCAAATTCAAAACAGCACTTTCTACAGTTGCGTAATAATTACAGCTCAAAATGCATCGACGCGCCCCAATCGTGCATTTACTATCAACCGAAGAGCACGTACCATTTTTCCTTGTCGTTATTTGATTGTTGAAGTGAGTAAGATGCCCAAACAATTTCGGCTCCCGAAAGCAAAGAAACAATAAACCCTTTCGCAAATCTTTTGCATGATGACCCCTCGTGGGAGTCCGAGCGGCCAATCACAGCGCGCGTTGTTACTTCGAATCTCCGTGTCGACCAATCGCCAAGCGGCTTGCAGAGCTGTCACCCATCCCCCACCCTGAGATCGCCGTCGTGCCTGCCTTTGCGCACGAAACCAACAAGTAGGCGGGACTGCGTGTGTGTGTGGTTAGTGAGTGTGTGCGGTTAGTGTGTATGTGTGTGTGTAGTAGTAGTAGTAGTGTCCTTCCAGGGGCATCCTTCCCCAAAAAAATGTAGAAAAGACATATCAGGAGATAACTTTGGGATTAACTCTTTATTTTCAGTACAAGGTCATTCAAAAACATCTCCAAGATACTAATCATTTTTAAACTGACCGTATTTACACACCGCTTAGTCCAAAATTAAGTTCAGCAAAGGACGAAGCCCCCGGTGGATATATATTTATAAACGTTATTCAACGGTTACCAACCAAAACACGGTGAGAGCCGTTATGGATTCTAAATTCTATATATACTCGAACGTCATCCAGTGGGCGGTTACGTTTTGTTGACAGACAGGAGAATCGGCGAATCAGAGCACGGGCCTTCCATCTGATGTTGTGATTGACAGCAGCGGCGGCCAATCACAACCCGAGAATCTGCATCCGGTTTCCTCCGGCGAGCAAGGCGAAGGGGAGGGGAGGAGGAAGAGGAGAAGGGAGGAGGGGGGAGTGGGGGTCAAAGATACGCAGAGAAACGGGCTGCTGCTGGTGGCGAAGATGGCGGATGGGGACAGTGGCAGTGAGCGCGGTGGCGGTGGCGGCGGCAGCGGCGGCGGCGGCGGAGGGGGAGGAGGAGGCGGTGGCGGCGGCGGCGGGTTCCAGCATTACCAGCAGCGGGAACCGGAGACCCAGGAGCTGGCGTCGAAGCGGTTGGACATCCAGAACAAACGCTTCTACCTTGACGTGAAGCAGAACGCCAAAGGCCGGTTCATCAAAATCGCCGAGGTGGGCGCCGGGGGCTCCAAGAGTCGGCTGACCCTCTCCATGTCAGTGGCGGCGGAGTTCCGCGACTACCTCGGGGATTTCATAGAGCACTACGCCCAGCTGGGGCCTAGCACCCCGGAGCAGATCGCTCAGTCATCCGGCGGGGATGACACCGGGCCTAGACGGGCCTTGAAGAGCGAGTTCCTGGTGCGAGAGAACCGAAAATACTACCTCGACCTCAAGGAGAACCAGCGCGGACGGTTCCTCCGGATTCGGCAGACCGTCAACCGAGGCCCCGGCTTCGGAGTCGGAGTAGGCGGCATGCCCGGAGCTGGCCTGCAGGCCGGACAGACCATCGCGCTGCCGGCCCAGGGCTTGATAGAGTTCCGCGACGCCTTGGCCAAGTTGATAGACGACTACGGAGGAGACGAGGACGACCTGGCCGGCGGCGGCGGAGGAGGAGGGGCCGGGGGCTACAGCGAGCTCCCGGAGGGCACCTCCATCATGGTGGACTCCAAGCGGTTCTTCTTTGACGTGGGATCCAACAAGTACGGAGTTTTCTTGCGGGTGAGCGAAGTGAAGCCCAGTTACAGAAACTCTATAACAATCCCCTTCAAGGCTTGGAGCAAGTTTGGAGGCGCGTTCAGCCGCTACGCCGAGGAGATGAAGGAGATCCAGGAGCGGCACCGGGATAAGATGTACGAGAGGAGGACCGGAGAGGAGTCGGAGGGCGACGACGTGGACGACGATTGATGGAGAGAAGAGGAGAGAGGTGGCTGCTTGTGGTGATGATGGTGATGATGATGATGAAGATGATGAAGAAGAAGCTGACAACATACATGATGCAAAGTCTGGAGATAAACAAAGAAACAAGAGGGAGAGGAACGACTATTCTGTGCATGACGAATCGACCTTTAAAATGCTAAAAACAAACGGAGTAAATTACAAAAAAAAAAAAAAAAAGTATATTTGACTGAGAAGTTACTGTCTATATAAGAGAAACATGTCCTAAAAGTTTAGGTGGATGTTATAGCTAACTAATTGAGTGCGGACTGCAGTAATCAGCTCCTGTATGAGATTCCCCATTGATACAAAAAAATACATATATATAAATATATATTTAATATATATATATCTAACTAAATATATATATATATATATATACATATATATTGATCGTCCATTTGATAACCTCACACATGTAGCCCAGCAAATTCAGTTTGACACAGCAGTAGGTTACCAGTCTCACTTCCTGGTTGTTGTCCAATGGTAAGAGCTCACCTGGTGCTGACCTGTAAGTCTGTGTGATGATGATGATGATGATAATGATATTAAGGAAGTGTGAAAACGTGTGACATACTCAAACCAGCAGGTGCGGAGTGGGAGTGAAACGGAGTGCCTGCATCACTCACCATGGCTGTGTGTGTTTTTTGTCTGAAGTGACCTGTAATAACAACAACAGCAACAGCAACAACAACAACAACAACAATGCACGGCGTCGCCCCAGACAGACAGACCCACAACGCCACCAAACAAAGTCCACGGTCTCAGCTTAAAGGGAGCATCCGCGGCACCGCAGGACTTCCTCTCAGCCCAGCAGGGAGGGGAGGGGGGAGGAGAAGCCCCCATAAGGTGATCTGTTACAAGCACACGACTCATTTGGATTCCCTGGACAATCCAAATGAGTCCAAACGACCTCCCCCCTCCTCCTCCTCCTCCTCCTCCTCCTCCTCCATCCCCTCTCCTCCTCTCCCTCCTGGGCGTCCCCTCAGGTGCCGCTCACCTCCTGCCCCGATAGCTGCAGTAGTCGTGGCGAGGCCCTGCTCACACGTTGGGCTTGTTGGCTGGCAAGTCCCATCTGCATTTTTCTGGGTGGGTGGGGGTAAATTATCAGCATTACCTGTGCCTGCACCACGTCATCCTCAAGAGGTTTTTTCCGGATGCAGATCTGGTCGGTCGGCCAGCCGCCACCGCTGCAGCAGCAGCAGCAGCAGCAGCTGAGACGTCGTCTGTGGCAACTGATGACGTTTCTCACGACGCAGGGGGGTATATGCCACGTTTGACCCCTGTGACCTTTTTTGGGGGGGCCGTAACAGGGATGCGGTGAGCTCAGGCCTCCAGCACCGGTCACGATTTATTCAAGTTAAATGCTAAATATTGCCAGGCTTGAGCTACGGTCTCAAGGGAACTGACCTTGTTGACTCATTTTAGGTGCGCCATTTGGATCCTTTAATCCTGAACTCAGACCATAAACGACTGAAATAACATTCAGTCTGATTGTAAGAAAAAAATTAGGTGCTTTTGGAAAACGAAAACCCACAGTGGGGTGCTATACCTAAAAGAAAAAAAAAAGAAAAAAATATATACTGGAAGAGATTTACTTACTAAAAAAGATCAAGTATAGATAGAATTATTTTTCAAAAGAGATATATTGAAATATGTCTTAGAAATATGAGACATTTATTAGATAATGCTGCCTAAAGTGGCTTATTTAAAACACTAAACTTTGGATGCAACTGTCCAGGGTGATATTTCATACCTGCTTTTTTTTTTTTTTTTTTCCTAACATTTCTTTTATTCCTTAGAGGAAGTTAAAAAACAAACAAAAAAAGAGAGAGTACAACAAATTGATAACACAGTATGTTATAGCAATTTCTAGAAACAACTTCATTGAAGTAGTTTGTCAGCAAACACTCAGCACTCCAGTTCACTTTACAGAGCATCCAGTTGTCCCCTCGTTTTAATCCACCCGTTTTTACCATGTTTTGTCATAAATTGGCTTTCCATCAGTTGCCATACGACGCAAACATAAACATCTGCAATCATCAACATTTTGTCTTTAACGCTCCTTTTTAAAATATGATCTTTTTTTTTTTTTTGCATGCCTGCTCTTACGCGGAGCTGCCTTGTGTTCTTTTCTTTTGCGTACTCTGATTGCTGTATGATGGTATTTATCCATTTTTTGAGAGCGGTTTCAAGTTTTATTTCTATATTGCAATGGAGAAAAAAAAGTTTAAAGTTTACTTCTCAGCCTAATAATAAATAATAAAAAATAAAAAAAAGCCACAAAATTCCCATGCTTTGGGAAATGTCACTTTCATTGTCCCACTTCCTTTTGGTGTGTAAACCTCTCGTTGAATTTTACTTTACCCACTTCAACACAGCAGAGAAATGCCATATGAAAAAAAAAAAAATCCAACATCTGGGAGCAATAGTTTTTTCTTTTCTATTGATATGAATATACTATATATAATATTACACATGAGATTGAACTACATCCTTCTTCCTGTACTGTGTTACGTGAAATGGCAGCTGTTTCAGTCATGTGTGTTCTGCTGTAATATTCTACCAAGTTCCTTTCAACGAGAAATAAAAAAAGGTTTTTGCTCAGGAGAAGTGTGCTCTTTTTCTACGCCCTGCAGGTCACTGAGTGTATATATAGGTATAAATATATACAGTATATTTATCCTGTTGTCTTTTTTTTTTAAATGTATCACTTTATGTCATAATGACTCATTGATTTGCAGATTTGTGCAATTAATTGACTCATTGATGACCCAGAAAATGCAATGACGACCTCAAGGTGACCTTCATATTTGTTACAGAAATCCACTGATAGTCAATGTGCTGTCATATTACACCAACATCTACGACTTAAGAGGTGTAAAAGGAGCTAAAATAATATGTTCTTTCAGTCAAAAACTTACAATTAATTGACACAGTTCCAGCTACAGCAGGTAGATATTAGGAACGGTGTGATGGAGTAACTGATTTAGTAGCTTTATTTCGCCTCTGGGCAAAACATGTTCCCGGATCCATAAGACTTTTATCATAGTAACTTTATGATTATCCATATAAGTAAGAGATTTAATTCCCTGCAAATCACAAGAGGCAAGGGGAGGAGCAGTGTCAGCGTTTATCATTAGTTAAAGCAGAGATGTTTTATATTTCCTAGAAGGACTTTGGTTAAAGTATCAGCAAAATATTCTTCAAGTATTAAAAAGCAAAACTATTAGATTAACGCTATGTAGATTAAAATTGGGGTTCGAGAGGTGACAGATGGGAGAGGAATATTTTTTTTATATATTTTTTTTTCTGACTTCACTCTCATCTTTGCTTCTTTCATGAAAGAGCCCAAAGACACTAATTGAACTAACTAGAATTGACAAATGTGCTGTTTTGTTTCACACAAGTGAAGCATGTTCTCTGGTGTAAAATCTTAAACTAAACCGTAACTTGAAGAGAAATGTGGTTGAGCTATATAAAAAAGTACCACCACTTATTTTTTATGGACGTGATTCCTTGCAAAAACACTTTAACACCAGCGGAGTTTGCAGTTTCACTCTTTTTTTCTTCAGTTTTCACACCATTTTAGCCTGAAAGTGGAAAAATCTGCTTTTCAGATTGAGTGTGAGCCAAACTGTCACATACCGTACGTACTTCGGTGAGTAAACTGCAGGTTTATTCTGAGCACATGTCTGATTGATCGTGTGTCAGTCCAATGACTACAGCTTTATCAAAGACATGCAAGTCTAAATATTTTATCAGTTGATATGCTTTATGCATAAAGTATTGACCTGAAATGTGACCAGTAATAAATCCTGTGTAGAAAAGATCAATTGCACTTCAGTTACATCCCACTGCCATATCTTATTTTATTTAATACAGAGGAGTGACAGGTTGTATTAAAGCAATCTGGACATGTAACATCTAATAGAACATTTCAAAGTTCATTTTGAGCAAACAGACATGATCAAAGATAAAAATCAAACGTTTTTTTGGTGTTGGGGTCACAGCATCAACATGCCGCTGGTCCAACCCATGATGAGTTCACACCTGTAACGTTTCATTAGTGTCTCTCAGTTGTGAGTTTTTAACAGCTGCCAAAGTCAAAACGGTCTCTGTGGTAGTCGTCTCCACAGCCACACTTTGCCATGATAACACACAGATTCACACAGACACACAAGGTGAAAACAAAACCAATACCAACTGTTTCAACCGTTATAAAACAAAAAGAAAAAAAAAGGAGGGAGGGAAGTATTAGATATTAGAGATAATAGCAAAATAGCCTAGTCAAAGTCAAAACTCTCATTGTACATTACGGTCCATACCATAGTTTTGAATTATTAAGATGTATCTATAACACAAAACTATAACTATAACTAGATTCATTGATGAAGCCTGATCATTGAGACAGAAAACATTATATCCCACATTATTTTGTTTTTTCTCCTTTCTTTTCTTCAAGATGACACAAGCCATTCATGAATGTATGGTTTTTTTTTATGTTTAGTGTTTTATATGCCTGTGTGGGCTGGGCACAAAAATGTGCATGACACTTCAATAAATACAAATCTAAATCAATATAACTATAACTATATAACTACGTATATACTATACAACTATAACACACAAAAAGAAGCCAAAACTATGACATGTTTGGTATGAAAAACCAAGGCAACAAGTGACTGACGCTGTTGAATAAATGTAGTTTAGTGAAACAGAAAAACTTACAAGGAGTAAAAAACATCACAACACAGAAAGTGCTGCTCAGTGTAAGTTTGAATTATATTATATATATTTACTTATAAACCTAACCTCCTATAATTTCTAATCTGATTTCATATATTTGTGCTTCTCATCAAGAAAACCCTGAATCAAGGCCTATGTCTTCTTCGGTAAAACTTTATAATAAGTACACATTAAGCATTAGCGCTCATTAATAATGAGTAAACCAATTTTAACTGTGTTTATAAACTGCATCTCTTGTCAAAGTATGCAACACTTTCGCCCATCTGGGACTCTAACAGCCCTGACGGGTCATAGTAGCTACATAGAAACCACCAGTGCTACACACACTGAAGTAAATACCTCAGGAGTGACCAGGGGCTGCTGGTGTATCCTTCGAGGTTTGCCTGAAACCTAAAAATACCTCTCCGACATGGTGTAGGTCAACAGGGCAGGGCGGGTTGCAGTGTGTACCGTTTTATTTTAGAGGTATGGAAAGTTACCCAGCTGTTTGCAGTCTGTCAAACCCCAGACAGAGGAAAGATGATTCAAGATAAAATATGTCAGGGTAGTGAGTCTGCTGCTGCAACACCCTGCCTGCTAACCACAGAGGAAGATTATCATGTGATGACACAAATTATTTCTTGATTCTCTGACTTTAAATGGAACCTGCCCTGTCCCAATACAGTAAGTTTCCCTCATACCTTCCACAGTAACTTTCCGTCTAACATGTAGGGTTGGATTTTTTTTTTTCTTTTTCTTTTTACTCCCAAAATACAAATAATACATGAATAATGATGATTTGTGTAGCACCTTTCAACACAAAAAACAAAGTGCTTCACATGAGTCAAATGCAAATTGCAAAACATCAAAACAAATCAAGATGAAATCCAAAGCATTTATGTTTGAACCGTCACCTGCAAGGCATAAAAAAAAATAACAGGATACAAGAAATAAATAGTTTGATGGTGGGTCCCCGTCCGCCTCGACCACCCCCCCTCATGTTCAGACGAAAACCTGCACCTGTGGCTGCAGGGAAGTAACTGTGTCCCTGTGTTAGCTGGAAATGTGCCGACATTTTACTACGTATCGACCTATAAACATGACAGGTACTATAACTTCTCCTATTTTATATGATTAGAATTCTATTTTACTTTATTATCATGACGAAGTGTTATATCATCATTCATTACCCTGTGGGACTCCTCTGTCTCCTCTGTGTAGTGACCTGCACATTCACCACGCTATGAGACAATAACAGAACGTTACGAGACAGAGTTGTTTTAGAGGTAAATACAGAGACTGCTTGCTGAAAAACTGTCCCCGACGGAAACGTGCATCAACGGTTTTGCATGAATTTACCTCTAAAACAATTCCGTCTCGTAACGTTTCATTATTATCTCATAGCGTGGTGAATGTGCAGGTCACAACTTGTCCACCAGAGCGTTTTGGAGTTGTTGGATTGTGTATTTGATGAGTTTGATGAGGGAAACCAAGAAATCCCACGAGCCTCCGTAGCGTAGCTCTGAGCAGCTCACGGCTCTGCTCCGCCGTTCTAAAAATAGCTTGCACCGACAATTAAAGGTAATGAACCTACTGCTATGACTATAGGGATTATGGCAATGGGCCAATTTGCCAAAATGTTGAACTATCCCTTTAATGTTTTACCTCTTTGCTCATGCGTGACCATTAGGATCATGTGTAAACACTGGTACTTTCCTACAACACCACACACTCTGGTATAGTGGTGTGAACTGCAAGGTGCAGACCTTCACATGGTAGCCTATGTGTAATTTATTTCCTATTAAGCAATTCATTTTGCAGTGAACATGTACACGAACAATATGAACAAAAACCTGATGAGTTTGAGGCAACACCTCATTAGTCAGACAACTACTGACGAATTCTACCTCTTGGTCGTCAGATTAAGTGATGCAACATTGCTGTCAAGATCGTAGAGTCGTGCCTAGAGAAACGCTGACTTTGCCTCATGAGCTGACGTGTTGTGTTTGTAAGCTGAAAACACTTACGATAGGAATACGTCTGAATTGGTTTCATAGAACAGGAAGGAAAATACTCAACGTGACTGACTACACGTCCGTGCTGATTCAGATTTTTGCAATCTCGCTTTACAACAAACAAGATGACATTAAAATGATGAACCAGTGATGCTGCTGGACTTTCAATACACCGCTTTCACAACCTTCAAACCCTGACCAGATGATGAAAAACGGTTCTCTTGAAGTTGCATGTTTTCAAAAGTCTTTTTCTAAAATGTGCGTTTCACCACAGTGGCATTGGTGCATTTGTGCACACTTCCTTGTGAATTATACCAAATTCTGTGCTTGTGTACTCCACTTCCTCTATTTAACCTCACGATTCAGTGGCGCAAGCGTTATTCATTTCCCTCAAGTGCACATGCACGATTTCATTCACGTAAAACGAGGCCCCCACCGCCAACACCAACCCCCTTTGCTCCCTGCGTTACACGTATAGCCTCCGTGACCTCCGCTGAGTGCTGAGTGATGAACAGTGTGTGTAAAGGGGAAAAATGAAAAAGGACAGAGCATTAACGTGTGTGCGTGAGAGAGAGGGAGGACGGCTCAAGGGCATGTAATACCACGCTGAGCCGAGTGCCAGTGAAAGAAGGGATTACTGCACATGGCCCTGGTGTCCTGATGGCCTGCTCCACAGATATGAGCCACGCTAAGCTGCCCATCCATCATTCAGAGCAGGCGACACACACAGAAAGGCTGCAGACTTGGGATCCCTAATGTACCTGATGCCACTGAACGCCTCGCCTCTCACAACACATCGTCTGCAGTTTCAACCCATTTTCACACGCTCCCTTCGTCTATAAGTCGTCACGTTCCCCACACACACGGATCATCACACATGATGTCGGCTCAGTAAAGTATCGACAATTCTGAGGAAAACACACACATGAGCTGCTGATTATGTGCAAAACAAACAAACACAAGCCAATAAAGCTGTAAACTGTACTACAAATCAAACCTGTTTCTAATAGGTTTCTCAGACTGATGATGTTTGGTTTTTATTTTTACACAAAATAAAGATTGCATGCAAAATAATGTTACAATGTCCATGGAAATCTGACTATTGTTTTAAGACAAACTTGAAAATTTCTGCTGTAAAACATCTTTCGGCGTTAGTCCTCCACCTTCCTCAGAACTGTCACCAGGTGTCAAGTGGTGACGTGTCTTATCAGCTGATGTTACGGGAGCATGTAGGCTCCTTCATCCTGGTTCGTCCTGGGATAAGGGAGCCCACATGCTGTCACACACCTGGAGGCAGCGCCGTCCTCGGGGAGCGATCTGACAGAAGGAGGCGTGGCCGACCTGTCAAACGGCACATCAACACCTGGCATCTAGTGACAGTTCTGAGGAAGGTGGAGGACTAATGGTGAAACTAGTCACCAAGGTTGAAACTTTTTTTTTCCAAACAAAAAAGGAAGATTTTGGCAAACAGTCTTTCTTTTTTAACCTGATAAATAGTTCAGTAAGTGCAATCCGTTTTACAGCTGTTAAAAGTAGATCAACCAACACTGGATTCCCAGAGCCGTGCAACTGGATGCAACTGGATGTCTCGCCACTATAGTGTCACTGTGACCTTGACCAATGACCTTTGTTCACCAAAATCTGATCAGTTAAAACTAAAGACGCTATACCGATTGATCACATTCACAAGATCCGGACAGACAGACAACCTGCAAACAAACGGGCCCTGGCTGTTGTCAGCACAGAGGCATAAACACCACACCTCAGTTTGTTTGTGTTTGCTCTTGTGCTGTCTGTTTTTAGAGGCACTGTTTTGTTTATTATTAGTGTCCAACGCATTAATTACAACTGGAACAGTTGTGACATCTCCAAAATATCAGCCATGGTATTGAATTATACAGACGTATGGCAGATAATGGTATGGTAAAGCAGATAAACATGGACACATCACATCAGATAGACACTGCCAGTCCTTAAAGGGATAGTTCACCCTAGAATGATATTTCGCTCATTATCTACTCACCCTCATGTTGACTAAGGGCTGGAAGAATTTCCAGAGTCCTCCGTCCCTTCTCTGAGTTACAGGGGGTCTTGGCGTAGCAGTGCATGTCCATATAACGGTTGCAAAGGGACACCAGAGCTCTTCGTAAAAAAACACACACAAAAAAACATCCAAATACCTCCATGATGCTCGTATGTAATGTCCGTCTTGTGCTGAAGCCCCAAATTGCGTAATTGTCCCGAAAAAAATTAAATAAGTCTATATTTTAAGCTTGTTTGTAGCGGAAGCTTCTCGAAGCTCCTCTTCCTGGTCCGTCCAAATCTCGCGTGATTTGCGCCGGCGTCAGTGCGGTTACTGCGAATCACGCGAGATTTGGAGTGGTGTGTTTTTTTACGAAGAGCTCTGGTGTCCCTTTGCAACCGTTATATGGACATGCACTGCTACGCCAAGACCCCCTGTAACTCAGAGAAGGGACGGTGGACTCTGGAAATTCTTCCAGCCCTTAGTCAACATGAGGGTGAGTAGATAATGAGCGAAATATCATTCTAGGGTGAACTATCCCTTTAAAGCCAAAGTGGGTAACCTGCTATATTTCAAGTGCCCAGTAATTTCAACCTTTATATGACCAACTCTGCATTTACACAACTGTCAAAACTTACACAAACATTCAAATTGTAAACATGAAGCTCTTCTCTTTTCAATCTAGACGACAAGGGCACAGCACTAACCAGTTTAAATCAACGTTATTTACTGTATAATCAGTCTATCAGCAGCACCTTTGTCCATTTGAGTACAGTGAGACATTTCACAGTTTGCTCTTGACCATCACAGATATTTTGCGTGATGGACAACCAAACTGTGAAAAATGTATTGTGAGGCAGCTTTGGGATCACAAGGCAGCACATGATTAGATTCAAATCAGGGCTTGAAATCCATTTCACTGTATAGTGGTTTCACTGCTTCCTAAGCAAAGGGAGCGATACGAAGCACAAGCAAAACTACATTGTTTTGTGACCCAGCATTTACTGAACTGTTGAAGGGGAAAAGTTCATTAGATAAGATGTTTCTAGTGGAGCTGCTGCATCCTGTTGCACAGAGATGCACAGGCCACATGTTTTATAAACTACACGCAATATTGTGCCACTGACATTGCACAAAACAAATTTGACAATGGAATCAATTACTTTTCACCGAGCACTTTGCTCTCAGGGTCGAAGACTAAACATATGTGTAATCTCGATGGTGTAACAAAGTTCAGACAGAGTTTCGGTTGCACTAAATTCCCTGTTTCAGCTGATGATGATGTGAAACTCATGAAAGAACCAGGTGTTGTGAACAGTCAGTCATCAGTGTGACTCTGTCTTGCCAAGACACAGACGAGTCTCTACATGTAAAGTCAAGTTGATTTAAAATTTTTAAATGATTTGACAACTCTCCGGTTAAACCCAGGATTTTAAGAAGGTACAAAAAAAACTAGACACTGTCACTCAGACTAGTTTGGGTTTCATCTATCTCTATTTTAATCATTTGTGTGAAATTTGACAACCAATATACAATCAATTCATCCTTGGTCCCTAACAATTGTTCCTAATCAACACTTTAACATCAGTTTCTTTGCTGATGAAACTGTATTATATGTCCAGACAGGACCTGATGCATCCTCAGTCTGCCACTCCTCCATAGACTAAAATGCAGAAGAGACCAAGTACATCTCCACCTATAGCGCTGATACCTAAAGGAATAGTTTGCCAAAAAATGAAATTCACCCTCATGCTGATGAATACTCCGGAGTAGTTTTTTATTCTGCAAAGCGCTGACCCGGGAGGGAGAGTCAATAGCGTCCTACACACGCGTGAACGTGAGAGCAATAATTTTTGGTGAACTATTCCTTTAAAATAACATATTTTTCTTGCAAATTCTCAGACTGTGGCTTGACTTGCTCAATGTTTGATCCAAAACTTGATAAAGAGAGAAAACAATTGTTTAATCTAGACTACTGTGCAGTCATCATTGTCAACTGTGGAGATATTGTGTGTTGTGGTGCTGCTTTACCATCACTCCATCACTCATCGTCATATATCATACTCATCATTGTTCTCTGTACCACATGGTATAGGCACCTCACACTACTCATTTTTAAGTCTTTACTCTTATAAAGCTTCCATTGTTTTCCATTGCATTCCTTTGTATCTAGAGTGCAAGACCCAGTAACTATTTAACCCTCGATATCGCACCACTGTTGGTAAAACTGGTTTCAGTTACAATATCTACCATTAGATGTAATGAAATAGGAACTCCCCTTGTTCTAATCTTACACTTCCTTTTGATATTTTAAGATTCACCATCGGATATTTTATGTTTTTGATTCTTGTTCCTATTTTTTTTTTCTTAATTCCTTTTTACTTTCTCATAATGAGTAATGGTGCTGCTGCCTGTGTTTTGTTGATTGTTCCTTGTTCTCAGTTCTCTCTCTCCAGCTGTACAACCATCTCTGAAATGCACCAAGCAAATCAATGAACTGGGAAGTACTTCAGCGAGGAAGCATAAGGAGGACGACTGAGATTGGGGACTCTCTGAATTGGCGAAAGGGTTTTCCCTCCTGCTGGCTTTCATCCTGCTTACACTGCCAGATAAAATCCATCAGCGGCTTACTTGCAAAACCTAAAAAGAGAGGCAGAGAGAAAGAGGCAGAGCGAGCGGCAAGGAGCAGAGAAATAGGTCAAAGAGGACAGAGTTGCTCATGAGAGGAGGTTTGAGGAAGACGATAAAGAGGTAAGTATCAGGTAACCAAGGAGACTGGATACATCAAATCTGGACCCAAGCGACTGGGGATCCCACGCCTGCTGAGCAAATATCCTGTAGTGGTGAATGAGTGGCCTGTGAGCTATTTTTAGCCAGTGTTGCCATGTGTAAGGAATGTTCTCTGCTGCGCGCTCAGGCAAACTGTACATTTTCTACGCGCATGACACAGCGTCATCCTAATCCCGCGAATGAATGGAGGAAATGATCAGCTCGATTTCACAGAGCTGAACCGCTGAGGGATGCAGCACAGCGCGTGATGCACACACACACACACACACACACATATACAGACTCTTGAACATCACTATCGCCTCTTTCTGCCCCTGTATCCTTCCTCATTTTCCTGTATTGTAGCTCAACATTTCTCCAAAGACTGCCTCTGTTTTTCTTTTCTTGGTGCTCAACTGGCATTAAAGTTAGCCAAATAAATGCCAGGTTAAAAAAGAGGATTTTAGGCAACTGCCCCCAATAAGAGGTACAGAATCCAAAGATGTTGCAAAACCCACACACAAATAATGATTTCCAATTTTTTTTTTCTTTTTTTTTTTTTAAGTGCCTAAATCATAAAAATGACAACAATAACCCTGAATGACATAAGAACAAATTCATTACTGGTTGCAGAAATATTATTTTATCCTGTTATCAAGGGATCATGATTTGATTATCTCGGTATCTTGGAGTAACAATTGTTTCCTCATTACAGGATCGTTTTCTTGCTAGAGACAAAACAACCCATTATCACCAGGAAATGTCTTTGTTATCATGAGATATACAGATCATTTAACTGTGATCTCAGGACAACAGGATTCAAAAATATTATTGTGGTCATGGCTGCTGTCGACTTTAACGGCAAAACTAATAATAATATAACCTGGAAAAAAAAACGACATAAACATCAGTGAGGTTGGCTCAGATATACTGTAGGTTTGTTATTAGGTTTTTCTTTTTTGTTGCACTCCCAGTCCCTGTAATGACGATGCAATAATGCCACTTCCCCTGCTGCAAGGAATTACTCATTATTATGAGAGGCCGTTTAGGAAATAATTCATATCTGCTCTCACGCACACCACTATACTCATACACACACACACACACACACTACTATACTGTGTGTATGGGTATAATAGTGTGTGTAAGACAGTATAGTGTGTGTATGAGTAATTTTCAGTTTTTGAAATAGTTTATAATATTGGTGTTACTAAGCCAATGCAATAATAAATACAAAAAGGGGCAGGCACTATAAGTTTTTCTTCATCCTGCTCCTTTTCATTTATGGTGATTATGTGCACATCATGTAAATATGTGCAATCGTGTGAAGTATGTAAACCATGAATGGAATAAAAAGAAATGAAATGAAATAATAGTGTGTGATGCAGGTCTTTTTTTTCCTTTTTTTTTCTAATTGAACACTGGCCAGAGTGGCAATAGCACATTTAGGCCACATGTTGGCAGCAGAGATCAAATAAACCAACAGCTTGCACCACACAACCTGTTCACCTCACCTGCAGTGAAGCACTCACCGGCCGACCGTCAGCCACTCGGAGAAAGGTCTCTGACTGATTCAAGGACCTCGGGAGAGTTCAAGAGTCATAGGTCTTTACAGTGTCAGAGGAGGTTGTTAAGCAATGGGCGGAAAATCACAAAAATTGCTACACTGCAGTGTTTCTGACTAAAATGTCAGTCAAGTGCTGTCCCCTTCGATTGTCAGTGCACAGGATGTAACCAGCCACCGCTTTCAGATCTGAGGGCAAAATAGCTGCCTTTAATGTTTCACTGTTGTGGATATTGAGGAAGTTGTGTTTTGCGTTGCCCACACAGTGTCTCAGAATGAGAATTATCATGCTGGATTCGTATCTCCAGAAATATGTCTTCATTAATTGGCAACTCCCAGTGGCGGACTGGCACCAAAAAAAGGCCCTGGCGTTTTTGACAAAGAGAGGCCACACATTACACAAACAAATATATATACACTACTCACAAAACGTTAGGGATGTTTGGCTTTTGGATTAAATTTCAGAATGCACCTAAAATGCACAATAACCTTTACAGGTGAACTTAATTTAACCTTCTCTAAACTTTTGAATGCACATGTCCAATGTTTCAGTACGTATTGAATAACATGCTGTTCTCTAACAAGGTGATTAAAGGGACAACGAGGAGTTTTGGAAAAGCGAAGCGTTTTCACACTACATTTATGAGCCTCCGCGCGCACCGTAAAATTCTTTTGACCGGCGCAAGACGGACTCATGTTTTCATTCATCAATAATTAAAGTCAGAGGTTCAAAGAGGTTCACATACCGTCGTAGTTCCGACCATAAACGGCGATTCAGCTACGTTATTCTCATGACTCGTTGCGAAACTGAAAGTAAAGAAACGCTGGTCGGCTCGACCAGCATCTCCGCCACCACTAATAATAACAAAATAACGATAGAGACAGAACGATATATTTATCGAAAATGGGCCCATTAACAAGTGTGGGTAGCGGAGATTCATCCACATTAACGTGAGACTTTTTTATAACCGATTAGAAACTCCTCGTTGTCCCTTTAACCACAAAATCACAAGCACCGTCTGATTTAGTGGTTCAATTGTCATTCAACCACTTGGTTCAATGACAATTTGTATTGTAGCGTCCGACCGGACGTCAGAAGAATGACGAGGAGTTGGTCTCATCTTTCTTTATTATTAGAAACGCAACAGTTACTGTCGGCCGTAACTACGCCAAAAATAACAACAGCGCTGAGTTTGTCTTACAGCTCCCCTTCATCATTTTTTCATTTTTCATTTCTCCTTTATTTATTCAGGGAAGGTCAATTGAGAGCGAGCTCTCTTTTTCAATGACGCCCTGATTACAAAAACACAATTATACAGTATACAAGGTCATGATTCACAATTACATACAGGTTGAAAAACATTCGATAATAAGTTTTTAAAACTATCTAAGGAAATAAGATGATCCAGTTTCAGACAGTTTTGTAGATTATTCCACTTTTGGGGTGCATAAAACTGAAAGGCAGTCTTCCCCAATTCTGTCCTGATACTTGGAATTTGTAAAACCAAGGTGTCCTGTGAACGAGTGTGTAAGTTACAGACTCTAAGTGAGATTAAGCTAGTAAGATAAACAGGTAAAATTTCAAGTAAGGCTTTGTAAATAAAAACCATGCAATGTTGTTCCCTCCTTACACTTAAGGATGGCCAGCCAACCTTTGATCATCAGCTCACTCACTCTGCTATGCAAACACCGTTAATATAATCTACATCCATGGCAAACACCGTTAATATAATACATCCATGGCAAACACATACTCACTTCCTACACTCACCCCACCCCCTTGCTTACTCATTCAACCACATACCTGTCTATACCAAACACGTTCACTGACAGTCAGAAATCACAGAACTTTAGAATACAGAACACATAACAGTAACATTACTGCAGGGTCGCTACAGTATAAAGTCCTCTTCTCTCTCCACGATGTTCAAATTTTCATGAGACCAAGACAACACTTTGATCAAATTTTTTTTATTTATTTTTAATATATTTTTTATTAATTTTCAACAACATAATAAAACAAGGCAAAAGGGATGGCAAGTCTGCTGCATGGCACTGCAATGTACATATTCAACCATACATCTCACCAACGCACACACACACACACACACACACACACACACACTTCACAGCACACCCAAAGGCACACATGCATACACACACCCTGACACCACACCACTCACACTATATATACATACATACATACAAACACACTCACGTAGTTACAAAACAAAACAAAACAAAACAAAACAAGACAAAAAAAAAAAAAAAGAGGGGGGGGGGTGTTGTACGCTGATGTATTACATTGTAGCATATTCTGCTCATTTCTGCTTCTTGACATTGGTACCTTGATGTCTAAAAGTAATGTTAGTGACATGCTTTGGTCAGAAAAACCAAAAGATTGAGCACAGCTGGGTTCTCTACACACCAGTTTCACAGCGCTGCTCTAAACGGTCGGTTTAGAAGCTTCGCGCTGTTAGCTGAGGTAACCATGGTAACCATGGGAGCGAGGGCTTGAATATTCACATCACCCGGCTTGTGATGTAATAAGCCGGGTGAAATTAAAACGGCTTGTTAAGAGACACATTTTCTGACTATGGCAGTTTACAAAATGTTGACGTAGTTACACTTACATTTAAGGGGTGAGGAGGCACTCCGGATACGCAAATACACATACTAAAACAATGAAAAAGTGAGTTTTGCATAATATGCTCCCTTTAATATTAATAACAAAAGAAAAGCATGGGTTGCAG